>NC_137458.1:131507453-131517453 GCF_964235325.1 Thermobia domestica | reverse complement strand
TACAGGTTGTGAACCATTTTTGAGTTTGTTGGGTATTGTTCACTCTGTAACTATTTTACAGAGGTAAGATATAGCGAATTTGAAAGATGATGGAATGACCTTTCGAACGGTATGCAGCATGTGGCAGTGTTGTCTTCGGAAGGGAAGCTATTGAGGGAAATTTGAGAAAGTTAAGGTTATTTAAAGAAATTGGATGGCAACACCGATTCCAAAATATCCCTCAATAACTTCTCTTCCAAAGACACCACTGCAACATATTGCATATCATTGGAAAGGCCATTTCATCATCTTTCAAATCCGCTATGAATCACTTCTGTAGAATAACTACATGGTGAGCAATAATTAATATAAATTTTAAAAATTCACAACCTGTAGCTCTCAAACCGTTGAGATTAGCACCTATGTTCATATGAACTTTATTGCTTAGAATCACCCATACTACGGATTTACAAAATATTGTCCCTTCCTCCTGGGACACCCTGTATATAGCAAAATTTATATGTCGTTAGGCCTAACTAGTAAGCTTAACGTTATAATTGAACGACATGAGGACTAAAGTATATAATGCAGCATCCAACACAAACAATTATCATAGTTGTAACAATTACAAATTTCCATTAAATTATTTTGCTGTTTGATAAAGTTTAGCGTCCCTTTTCCGTACCAAAGTTATACGATTATATGAAACGTGAATGTACCGCAATGTGGTTAAATTTCAATTTCCACTCATTTGGATGGCCAAAAGCTCTGAAACTATGCACTTTTCCCCACAGCTTCACACGAACTTTTTAAATTATTATTTTAATGTTAGGAATCACTTCTTACAGTTTGACGGTATAGCTCATTAACACCCTGTACAAGTACTTGAGCCCAAACTATAGTTTTGGCCAGGCCCGTATCCACGGGTGGCTAGGGTTGGCTGGGCCACCCGAAATTTTCACTGGCTCCCCTAAAATGTTCACGGTAGGCTTGCAAAGGAACTATAATATGGTTGGATCGCCCCCCTAACTTCTACCGGGCCCCCCTTACATTTTTGGGCTGGCTACCGGCCTGGTTTTGGCTGAGCAGTTCGGTGGAATCCACAGTTTCCGTATACCATGTCGGTCCAGGTGTCCCTCACAGAGGACATAAAACATTACGAAATTATTATTTCTTTACTACTTTAAAATCAGACTAGCAACATTGAAAACTGCTGACAAGGGATGATCCGTGTAAACAGTTTTCAATGTTGCCAGTCTTATTTTAAAGTTGTAAAGAAAAAATAAGTACGTCATATTTTATGTCCCCTGTGGGGGACGCTGGGACCGACATCGTTAAAATTGGTGATCTTGGATCCCTTTTGGAGTAGAAATATTATTTTTAGCTATTTGTACCAAAGAAAAACGTGGAAGTTACGGAAGAACAATGAAAAGCGACTAAGCTATTTGAAACGTGTATGGGGTGAAGAATGCTTGACTGAACAAGATTCTAATCCAACGAGGAAATGTTAGCAAAAATAGGGAAAGAAATGCAACATTTGGAAAAGTTATCGACTTGAGAACAAATTGCTTTATTAGGACTATGGTAGAAGGTCAAAGAGAAACTGAAGAAGAATATTACAATTAATGGGTAATAAATAAGAACTTTTACATCAAAACTAAGCTCAGGATTGTATTTTAGAGATTTCTTAAGACAGAACTATGAGTGGATCCAGTTAGTACGGATTAAGAGCTTCATTTAACATCGACCATAAATAAATTACTTTTTATTTGGAAACAATAGCACAATAGTTCAGTTTGAATGACAGATGCACCAATTCAACTATACCGATTGACACTTCACGATCAATATTAAACTTTTAATTTATTATATTAATAACCAAAGGCTGTATAAAGAAATCGTTTATTAATATAATAAATTTAATATTAACCATGAAGCTTGCATGGGTATAGCTTTATTAGCGTATCTAGGCCTATTTACGCTAAACTATCGCGTCTTCTTTTTAAATAATAAAGTTTGTTTACCCTCCATGTTGTTAAATTAAAATCCATATAGCTATATCCAATCCTTTGGCCTCATTCCCTATCGGTCATCGCAAACATTTGGTGATCAAAACGCAAAAAAATCAATAAACCACTTTAACTGCTATTCTAATTATCGCAAACTAAAACTTAAGTCCTATATTTGCGTTGCATCGCGTTGACACAAAGCGATACGGAATGTACCCCTGTTGCTGTTCCCTAGTAATTTGTGGCAAGTGATCTGCCAACGACGCGGAATACTTTTGATGGTGATCCTTCATTATTATATTTAACAGAGTAACGACTTCAAAGGTCTTAGATGCAGTTACTAAATAATATTTCTGTGGCAGAGAAATAGGCCCACTCAAAGGAAACACCATGTTTTTCTTAACTTGGTGTGAATGTAGCAATTTGCATATATGTTCAACATTTAGAGCAGGATACGAATGAAGTTCTTTCGTATTCCTGTGATATTTACGAAAATAAAAATAAAAGAAAAAGAAACAAATATTAATATTAAAATCTTCATTTACATATGAAGTAGCATGCTTATTTCGTTTCAAAATATATTCATATTTTCAATACTGTTGATTTTGTGTTGAGATTTATTTAGCAATTAAGTGTCAAACATCGCCTTCCGCTGAGAGAAGATAGTAAGTACACAAAAGCATGCGCATCAAATGCAAAAGGGAAAAGAATACCAAAAACGGAAAGACGCAATTTTCATCACTGTAGCCAGGTCAAAGTCCCCCAAGAGGGTAGACTAAATTAAGAAGAAAAAATACTAAGACGGAAGCAATGGTTATTGTGAGTTACTATATTAGGAGAAGGATGTTTAGGAGAGAAAATACTATACTTAATCATAAAAAGTTCTTTTTAACAAAATGAGGTTAAAAAAGGGCATTGTTTGATATCCACCGATGCGCAGGATATTGTTGTACCCTTCCTGAAGCAAAGATTGCTTCCAGGAAAAACACCTGACCTCTCAATTCTTGAAAATAATAAGTATCGGTCGGTCAGCAAACATATAATTTACTGTCGTGTATGAGGGCATATTAACTGAAAGTGTGCAAGAGACCCTTAAATTGAATCACAGAGGTTTTGCCTCCTCATACATATGGAACTATCATTCTTCCATCACTGGAAATACGAAGATCTGCCATTGTGCTTACGGCACAATAGGAAAGGAGTTACATTTTCATAGATAGTTAAAACGCATAATGATGACTATGGCTTTGGATACATTCTATTAATACTTGTTTATTTAGGTCGTTTTTCTTTCAAAGCAAGGTTACAACATTACTGCTTCAGTCATGTCATCTACCTCTACAAATAAAGTATTGAAAGAAGAGAACCAACGGAAATGGGTAACCAAACAACTATTGTTAAATGGAGAACACGTAAAACATTCAATTACTTACAGAAAAATGTCAAGATTCCATATCAGAAGGGCCCGGGCAAAAGGGCAAGGACAGAGAGGCCCGAGTGAAAACGGTCCCGCGTCAAAAAGGCCCCAGTCAAATGGGCCCCACGACTAAAGGGCCCGTGTCAAAAGGGCTACGCGACAAAAGGGCCCCACGTCAAAAAGGCCCCGCGACAAAATAGCCCGAGTCAAGAGGGCCTGGGTAGAAATGATCCCATGGCCAGAAAGCTTGAAATCAAAGCAGGAGTGAAAATCAGAGATGCACGAGGGGATAATGTCCCCTTAAAACTTGAATGGTGATCTTAATTTTGTTTGGTTGCTGTTTGTTCTGCAACAATCGCTATCGCTTAAGTCGGTTCTTCATTAAAGTTTGCTTTCACCTGCGTCTCTCTGAGTTTGTATTCTCGACACATAGCCCAATCAGACTTTATCTATTAATGACTGTTTCCTTAGTTCTAAAATTCCAATTCTGTCCCTGGAACATAGTATAAAAACACAGATTATATGAAAAATATTCTTATGAAAACATTTGTTTAATTTTGCTGTAAGAACATACATGTGGATCTGTATACAGTGTTAGTCAAAAGTATTGGGACAGAACAATAATAACGACACGCGTGGACGGAAGAAAATCAGATGTTGCAATTAGTATTATTGCGAAAACTGCATTGATTTGGATTGTGGTTACCGCGGAAGCCATCTTGAATATTCCGCTATATTACAGATCGTTTTTTTCTTTTTTAATGGAAAAGACTATGATATTACACTTCAATTTAGGCTTGAATATTCCCACAAATGAGAATGTAAACTCATTTTTCACACACCTGTTTATGAGACTGGGAGTTTGACATATGCATCTAATAGAAAAAAGTATCATGACAGGACAGTAACAAAGAGATGCGTGGACAAAGGAAAAGCAAATGTTACAGATTGGTATCGGTGTTAAAACTGCGTTAAATGATTGCGTGTACATCATGGCAGCAAACTTGAATTTCGCATATTATACACCATACAATACTTTTAAATAGAAATACAGCATACAATATTAGTAGTATAATATTTTTTCTACAATTATCACGTGCATAACGAATATACGAATAATTTTAAAGACAAAAATAGATAATTTTGTTCTCTGAAGTTGACAGTTCTGGTGTTACAATTTGAAGGACCATTGTAAAGAGAAATCATAAGATACTCATCGACAAAATCAAAGAATGTAGTTTACGAAGAAATTTTTCAAAATTAGTTTTCGCACACATTTTCTATTTAGTTTACATTTTACTTTTACATTTTAATTACAATTTTTCATTGATGAAACAAGAGTGTTAAAGAAAACGGGAGAATTTCGAGAAAACCTTCGGACATGACTTTATATTCATTGAACACTATCAATAATCTATTATAACTTGATCTTCATAACGTTTTCTTTTACTTTTAAAACAATACAAATATTTTAAGAGCGTCCTTTATTTACTTTCTAGCTACTCTTGATGTACAGACTTGTTCCAAAATCCTGGCCACCAACCTCTTATTGAATGACCATGTTCTCTCAGCCATACGAAGGAAATTATGATATTTGCTTAATAAAACTACCTAAATTGGCCAAAGAAAATGAATATTTCTTTGATTCAGTTAATGATTTCTCAGAGGACGAGATGGCCAGTATTTTTTGAACAAGACTATACGTACTTTATAAATCGAAGAAAATAAGTTCAGGGGTAATAAATAATTGAGGATTTGCATATGTGTACCGAGTGGGCGTGGGTTGGTAGATTTACGTGTAATGCTCTTGCCTAAGAGTCTGGAGAATCAAGGACCACCCTCACTGATATTTTTCCAGACTTCTTCCTCAGTCGTAACAGATGAATGCTAGAATGGTATCTTTAAATATAGGGCCAGGCCGACTTTCTTTCCCAATTTTATTTATTATTAATGATTCCGTTCTAAATTGCCTTGCAATTTTATTTAACTTCTTACATAAGTATTATAGGGAGCTAGCTTTAATGCGAGGCTGAGGAATTCAGAGTTGATTGGCAGGTTCCCCACCCCGTCGCCAAGAAACGGTCACTCGACGGTCCTGGGCAGGGTTGCCATTGCGTTGTGAAAAAATTCAGCTAATACTCACTTAATTCAAAGAGTTTATGGAATTATGCAATCCCTATCGAAGATCTCTGTATACGTGGACACACGCAAATTAGGCTGTGATAATAAATGCATCAGTTTTTTCTCCCTCGCTCCTTCGTCGCACTGCACTATGGCCTTCCTTATTACTTCTCTAGCTTCGCTGTGTATAGTTTGCCCTCTCTTACGCTGTGAAGCCACTGTCAAATGAATAATAAGCAACAAAACCGCAACCACATCACATAACAAATAACCAACTCGCACTAACTCTTCAGAATGACATTCATGTGACAAATTTTTAACCCTGGCAACGCTGACATATAGAAGGAGGGTAAGGGAGTATTACAAGAGTCAGGCAGAAAAATTGTTGAAAATTTTCCCCCTTTACCTCAGCCCCCGCTGGTATACAAGCTAGCTCCCTATAATACATACTGAAAACTGAAATAAGAATATTCTATACAATGTTAACAACGGCTATAATATATGTAAAAGCTCATTTGGAAACTCTTCAACTGCACTAGTACACGTATTTATACTTAAAAGCTTGAACCCGCCAGTTCATCTAAGTACAAATGATCTACGGGAACTTTACAATAGTGCATGAAAAGAAATTAACTTCGATTCTATGAACTCTGTGTGTTATATTCATTCCAAACCAATGCATGTTGTAGTAAAATGTATGTAGGATCATTGACGCACATAAAGGTATCATGTCAAAACATCGACACCCAAAGATCGACCCATGAACATCGACGTACATTTCATAGATTATTCATTTCTTCAACGGCACTTAACATCAATAGTACATATCATCGACTACCAAAACATCGACAAATGATCGACTGCCAAGCAATCGACAGCTAACTCATCGACATTTAAAACATCGACACAAATTATCGACAGCCAATTTATGACTGCCGAATCATCGATGGCACTTAACGTCGATGGTGCATTTAATAGATAACCAAAACATAGACACCCAAGTCATCGACGACAACTTATCTACAATCAATTCATCGATACCTAAAATATCGACGACCAAATCATCGACATCCAAATCATCGACGGCAAAAACATAGACGTCCAACTCATTGACGTCCAAATTATTGAAAACCAAGTCATCGAGACCTAAAATATCGACAATTAAATCATTGACTACTAAATCACAACAACCAATTCATCGACATCTAAAATATCGACGACCAAGCCATCGACAGTCGAATTATCGACACCCAAACACCGACAGCCAATTCATCCACAACCAAATCATAGACACGAATCATTGAAGACCAAATCATCGACATTCAAATCATGGATAACCGAAACACCGACAATAATGATGACAAAGTTTCAGCCAAGTTCTCTGGCTGGAGCACGCAGTGTCTATATCACACATATCAATTCAGGCAGGGAAACCTGATCCAGCGCCTTTAGCGAACAAAAATAATTGGTGATCTCTGCTGTATCATTGGTTCGTGACTTGACCTCTTATGGCGCACTACCATTATTTCTTCCTTACTTGTCAGTCCGCTACCTCTTAATTCAGGCTGCTTCTCAGGTGCCTCAAGAAGTCTCTAAGTTCCCTCCGGGAATCGAATCCAACGCTACAAATGAGGAAGACATACGCGCTAATCATTCAGTGAAGCGGAGGTTAGCAATAACAACCAGCACTAGTGGCGCAAATTTATCTTCAACATTGAAGGGATGGGTAAAACCGTTTCCATTTTATTCAAGCAATGTTCAAACTATTTATGAAGTTGAAAAACAATGTTGAGGAGGATTAGGAGAGTAGAGTTGTCTTCAGCATTGGGAGGCGGGCAAATTTCATTCTTATTCTGAATGTATGTGGGGAAGAAGATGGTAGATGAATCTGATTTCTGAGGTGAACCTGTTGTTTATTATATTAGGCGATGTAGATGAAGTGGTAGCCAATCATCACATTTCTTCCCAGAAAGCATATTTCAAATCGGAATTTTGGAGGAGACAGCCTCTCCAGTTTCAAGATTGAGGGGGATATGCCCCTCTCATCCTCTTGGGATTTGCGCCAGTGACCAGCACCGGTAATATCTAATTATTGTTAAACAAGCGTGGAATATTAGTTTTCTTTTCTGTTATCAGAAGCGTTCAGTACGGGAGGATACACATATAACACAATAATTAAAGTATAACGAAAAAAACTAATAAAGTTAGTATGAATTTTTACATTTATTTAATCTACTAATGTGTTCTAGAGTTGTTAGCTAATCAAATACTTGCAAGAAGTTGCTCGAGAGAAAGGTTACACTGGTAAAAATTAGTTTCATCTCTTGAGACTAAGGAAATAAAGGTTATCTAATGTAGGTCTAATAATTGTTGTATACAACAACTACTACATTAAGAAAGTTTGCTTTTTTTCTCTTAGTTTCAAGCAACTATATGACTATATGACTTCCTCTGCTCGCAACAATATCAAGTTACATACCAAATAAAAAAGACCAAAAGTAAGTATTGAGGTGAGGAAAATGACCTTTCTGCTTTCCCTTATGGTATCAATGATGTGGGTCTAAATATATTGGTTGACGATTTTATGACTGTCGATGTTTTCGTAGTCAATGAAATGGATTTGATGTGTGCCGTGGATATGTGCTATCAATGTTATGTACCGTCGATGCTATTGGGTACATGTTCTGACATGACACCGTTCAGTTAAGTTTTCACCATGCATTAGTAAAATCAACAGGGTCGGGTCGGGGCAGTGAGGTCAGCTTGGGTAGGGTTGTCGGGTCGGGTCAGTCGAGTCAGCTCGGGTCGGATTGTCGGGTCGGGTCAATCGGGTCAGCTCGGGTCGGGTCAGTCGGGTCAGTTCAATTTGGTCAACTGAGTTTAGGTTGAGCTTAAACTCGGCTAGAGTCTAAAGCTGCCTAATTAAAAATAGCAATTTTCAATTGATTTTATAGAAACCATAAATCTATTTTGAACACTTGCAGCTAGTGTTTTTATGGTAAATACTTATTTTTGTACTTGTGTGTACTTTAATTTTTAAATGTGGAAGAATGATTTTACCAATCGACTGTAATATTAATATCTACGCCAATATGGAGTCTGGATTTAGAACAAAACTAGAAGTTGTTTAAGCAAGGCCAAAAGAAAGATTGGATATGGACGACTAAGCCCAAGCAGGGCTGCGGTGGCTCAGTGGTGGAGAATTCATCTCTGGTGCATAGTGTCCATGGTTCGATCCCAGCTTGTGCTAAGTAGGCTTTGTGGTGGAGAAACACCGTGTAGTGGGTTTTCTCGGGGTTCTCCTGTTTTCTCCCATTTCCTTCACTCCACCATTTCATTCATTGCTCATGGTCACCATATCCCTTAGCCTCGGTGCAGAATCGAGGGACCTTAAACTGAATATTTTATTTTATTTCACCAAGCCCAAGGACATCGATACAAGAACAAGATTGGATATGCAAGATGAATTGCATAGTAATCTTGCTCTTGGCCTTGTTTTGGCGATCACCAAGTAGCGATGAGCGTATTTTCTTGCTTTGCGTATAGTATGAAAGACCATAATCAAAATCACACTTGGTCTTCATTTGTACCGATGAGGCGAGCATTCTTGGCTCTTGTATAGCATGAAAGACCACCAAGACTACGAAATGCAGGACCAAGACTTGACTGCAAGACAAAGAATAAGACGCAGTATTGATGACCAAGACCCAGGGAGCGAATTGTTTGAATTTCATTTGTTGGGCTGAAAGTGATGAAATAAAATTAGTACTTTATAATTAAATATCATACTGTATTTTTAAATTTTAAATTACAAAATTCATACTATGTATCTTCTTACGTGCAACTATATATACTGTAAAATACGTTTTAATTACCGAGAAAGAAAAATCAAAGTGGCACGGGTCCCGGAATCATAAGAATCTATTTTGGAATGAAAGTTGAAGGGTTGAAAAAAATCACAGGTGTTCTCCTGTTTCCTCAACCCTTATCACTGTAGTTAAACGATTTCCTTTTGTCTCCGCCAAGAGACTCTTGCTACTGCCTTCCGAGAAGACCCCCTGCCGTCCGAGCAGTTGAGAACACTGACCTTGAAGAAAAATTTCGTCACATAGAACTAAAGCAAGAAAAAAATAAATTTCTCCCACGTCAAACATTGGTATCAGTTATAAAAAGAAATAACCAACCTCAAAAGTGCCAAATATTCATTAAGATGCATACACAAATCCCCCGCTTGATCTAGCTAGTGGTTAACGTGTAAGACTTCGGTACACGTGGTCCGGGTTTAGTTCCAAATGGGAGTGCATTTTGGTGTTCACCCAGTGTCGTGACCAGTGCTCTCAAACGGATAGGGTTGACCCGACCCGACCCGTGACCCGAACCGAACCGACTCGGATCGGGTCAGTTCGGGTCGGGTCGGGTCGGGTTGTCGGGTCGAGTCGGGTCAGTCAATTCGGGTCACGGGTCGGTTCGGGTT